>NC_137454.1:299828423-299850923 GCF_964235325.1 Thermobia domestica
AGAGTTCGGTCAGAACGTTTCGGGAAACCGGCACAAAACCAACTCTAATTGTATTCTTTAGCGCTAATGCAATTTATTAATGTATGTATTACTAAGTTGCATAGGCGCTAATCACTCGTGCTGTAAGGAAAAATGATTTAGGTTATTTCTTAAAGTAAACATATGTAAATTTAAACCATAATTATTATGTTGAAAGGATACTCAGATTTTTATCTTTGCTTTTAATTCACAACACTAAAACTTTATGACAAATAATACATCACTTTTATAGCACTTCAAATGGATAACTGATCGCTGTGTTATATATATATATATATATATATATATATATATATATATATATATATATATATATATATATATATATATATATATATATATATATATTGATTTAATTTAATTTAGGCCCGTTGATTATCGAGGACGCGGTTGACGCGGTCGCCACGAATTATTGGTTATGTTTCGTTACATTGCTGATTATTACACTTTCACTAGCACTGTTCACTCACTTTGACACTGGAAGGGGGACTGTATTGGATATTCAGGGGTGATGTCCTGTAGGTTGCGGGTTGCTCTCCTCTCATCTTTCTTGCGGTGAATTGAATGGTATGCCGTTCTCCAGCTCCTTGTTAACAACACTTGTTAAAAATATTATTTAACGTTGCTCATGCACTTTAATTGTACGTTTTGGTTTCTAAGTAAGAGTTTACTAAACGTATGTATCAAATACTTCATTATTGCTGTATTTTCGCACCAGCTAATCCATTCGTGGTGGCTTCTTCGGGTGTCTCAGTAACACTAACTTCTCTTTCTTTTCGTCTCGTCTTGTTGCTAGGCAATAGTGCGCTTTGCTTCGCAGTTAGGTGATGTCAGAAGCTAAAAATAGCTATGACAATTCCTACATTGGAATTTTTAGAGACGACGTTTGTCCATTGTGCTGGATTTTAGCTCCTTATATGGGAAGGAGAGAGGAAGTCTACGATCTCCGTCGCAGTCGAGACGCACATACCTATATGTACATTCGTTTGTTGGCTGAGAGAAAAATTCTTGAGAGCACTTTTATGCGAGGTTAATTTAAAAAGTTAAAATTTTCTTCTTAAAATTGACTGAGCTGAACCGTATGGTTACAAAGAAAGAAAATGTATCAAGTAATAAAGGAAAACCTTTCCGTTTTCAATATTCTATCCCAGGTGGAAACACTACTTCTGATCTGTATGAGATTGTGACAAAGATAAAATAGTAAGTATTTTAAAGACATAAACGTCGTAGAGAAACTCACCGTATATTTGTTATTGTCCTTTCTTTAGTTTATAACGTATCTTAATACACACACGGTATATTAAGCATCAGCTTTGAGGTGTGATGTTCATGTAACCGGTGTTGGCGGCGATAACAATGAAATAAATAAATTTACTGAAGTTTATAGTCTTTAAGTAAGTCATAATAATAGTTTAAAAGAATATTAAGAAAAAAACAATATTTTAGCTTGGTCTTCAATGGATTAATATTAGAGTCAAAGCACGATATTACCGGGGAAAAGAATTGTAATAGCAAACTGGATAGAGACAATTGATTCCAGTAATTAAATTCCTTTGTCGCAAGTAAAAGCAATACCTACTCAGGGGCCCTGTTACCACTCAGATGCTGTAAATTAATAACTTGCTGTGAATGTGGAGCTTGTGGTAATCTCTCAGCGATGTGCTGTGCATGCACGGTACAATTCCACATTGAATTCGGCTCAATATAACTGAATAAACCTTTGTATAAACGAAGGTTGAATATCTTTTGTAAGCTCTCTTTAATAAAGATTGGAATCGCAGAATAAAATACCTTTTTTGATACGAAATCTAATCTATCTTTAATTTCCTCATAGTTCCATGATGGAATGTCAGAAAAACAAAATAGAGAGCTTTTGAAATTGCTTGTAGCTTGTCTTCAATCAAGGTTTGAATGGATTTTCAGAGCCACAATCAGTTTTCGGAATCTCAACGGAGAAGATCTTGGAGAATTGACTGTTAGAATAGAACTTGAAAGCTTTAGATAGGACAGTTTCTACCTACCGGACTTATCTAAATCAGATAGATGGTCAGATTTCGATGAGAAATGTTTAACCACTGATGGGATAGCTTGCAGTGGGGAAAGTGCAACAACTAAATATTTGGATGCTAGAAACTGTGTGGGCAGAAAACAGGATACAGCTTGTCATTATTTGTGTTCAACAATAGCATCAACATTTTACCCACGTCATTACAGAAGATGTATCTAGGACAATATTCAGTAGTAGACAAGTGTTTGAGCTCTAAAAAGTCAGAATCACTACAACCTAACTTTCCCTTTTGAGTACATACAAACATATATATATAATATAATTTCCCGCAAACCATTTGGAATTGTACTTTTAGCGACAAAAAAGTGACACTTTTCGACCAAGCCTAAAATTGTTTTTCGAGCCACGTATCAAAGTTTAAAATTTCTAAATCGAATTACAATCTAGTGTACCAGTGGCGTAGCAGCTGCCCCCGCAACCCCCGCAGTGCGGGGGGCCCCGAGATATAGGGGGCCCCGAAGTCTTGCGATGAATAAAGTTTTAAAGAACTAGAACTTCAACCTTGCTTCTGTCGGCTTTACAAGTGGGGCCCCTTCTCGATACTTTGCGGGGGGGCCCGCAAAAGTGTGCTACGCCACTGTAGTGTACCAAATATTCTCTTCAACCCATCTGAGTTCGCCTTTTAGGAAATGAAGAAAGAAAGAAAAAAAAACTATAATGAATACAGGTTAGAGACAAGAACGAGCGGCGCCATGATGTTACTACAGCCATGAATATGTATAAGTTTCCATATATGATGTTCATTTCATGTTTTCACTAAGAAAAATGCTGCAGGGATAAATAATATATACTCAGTTCTTCACTAGATCGTGAGCAGGCACTACTACACATCCTACTTCTGCTTCATTGTTACAATAGACTAAATAAGCATCCCAGAGTTGCACTCACAAAGGTCCATTGCCAGCAAGACTGCTTTTTAGCTTGGTGATTTGTGTTCACCTTTCACGATGACATAACAACACTACCCTTTCGAATGAGTCCGAATGATATCAGTACCACAATCTCAAAATGTTTTCACACTATATTAAGTAGTATTCATTAATACGTAATTTATCAACCTTATAAAATTATATTCAGTTTTTCCTTTACTTAAAACTATTATTTACGCCTCTGCCATAAATACAAACCATAAATACCTTGATGAAAGTGGAATCAAATTTAAAATAGAATTTTAAAAAATAGAGAGATACGAGAATACAACTTAGAGAAATATACATTTTGTTGATGTTATAACAACACAATGGTTCGTAATAGTAGTAAAATTGACCGTTTCTAAATTATCTTGTTAAACCTTATATTATCTTTTGAAGCTTCGTAAACATTAACTCACATACAACATAACAGCGACACCATGACATTACATAACATTATATCTTGTTTGTTTGTTTCCATGACAATCTTCAGTTCGTCGTTCTTAGTTACGTATCCACATTCAATTATTTACTATATATATATATATATATATATATATAAATCTTATTTTCTTCTTTTTCTTCCTCTATAAAATAAACTGGATTGTACATATTTATAAACAAACTATTGCTCGAAGAGAATGCAAGTATACAATAAAGAATACAACATACCGTTGTGATATTATGGAAAAAGGGATAAAAGCAGCATCAGAACTATTCGTAGTATGAGTTTCGTAGAACTAACAAAACTTGTAGGATAGATCTAGAATTCAATTAGGAGGAATTAGCAAAAGTTAATGAAGAAAAAAGTACTACTGGAAATAGTTAGAAAAGAAAAAGTGAAAGGTTAGAACATTGAGAAGAAGTTGCTATATGAGAAACGTGACAGAAAGCGTGATACGATATATACTAGACTGCTACAAATAATAGACAGTTAGTGAGCGCGATAAAAAGGAATTCTTTCGTCAAAATGAAAACAATTAGTGAAAGATCATAATAAGTGAAGTCACAAACTTACGGCAAAGGGCTTGCATGTGATGTGACAATAGTCGCAATAAACAATATAAAACAAGGTTGGAATGAATGGAAAACAGTGGTTAACCAGAAAATGATAAACATTAATACATAATATAAAAGAAAGTAACATATGAACACTTTCGCTTAATGTTTCATTAGATTTGGAGTGAAAGATGTAAGGAGGAAAAGAGCGAAACAGTAACTGTGGGGAGTCTAATCTGATGCCATATTGTAGACCAGAGTAATGTTAGTTCTGTATGAAAGTTTATTTCCGTATTATGTTTATATAACTTTCGTAGAGCAAGAGATTTCCCTTTTTCTTCTCTCCCCTCTGATGTGAAGATGACCTGTTAAAAATCAGTTTAGTTTTGATGACCTGTTTTGTTTAGTTTCCTTTTTCTTTCTTCTTTTTTCTCTCTCATTTAAAATCTCGATGAACGTTAAGTCTGAAAGATCTGATTCCATAACACCATTAGAAATCTGCGTGTTTTAATATCAAAATGATAGCCCGAATTCTAAATCTCGAGTCTTACTTCATTGCAGCTTCTAAATTTTGAGTTATCTATATATCTTTTAGCTCACATTGGAAGGACCTTGCTCACGTTACTTATTGTTTTACTATCTTAGAGGCCTCGTCTAACACTAGGCAAATACGCTAGGGCCTGCCTACGGAAATAATATTCATTATTAAAGCTATGAGATGCGGGATTTACTGGTTGCTTGGAATCCCAACTACTTCGGAAATTTTTTTAGTTTTTTAAATACAGACTTTGCTATAATCTTTAAACTCTGGAATGTTTTGATTGTGAGGAAGTTATCTTGAAATCAGAGAATAGAAGGCAAAAGCAGAGCAATAAGATACGGAGAAAGTAAAGCTTTCAAAAACTTGAATAAGCACAAAGTTCTCGGTTTAATGTATGAAGATAAGATTTATTCCTCTAATCTATTGCAAAATTATTGAACAAAATGTAACTTTAAAATTTTATAATTTTATAAAATTACAAACTATAGTGTTTTCAGTGCTTACAAAATGTTATAATTTAAAGAGGCTATAGTGTTTTCAAGAAGTTCTCTACTGCTGAACAGTATCTTGGATTACCAAAGCATATAAGATCCCAACTTATACAGCTAAACTAATAGTATTATAGACGTAGTATTCAGATGTTAATTTGTAGAGGCACTGATTAATTTCTTGAAAATATCGACAATTTTAAATTATATAGTTTCGTAAATACATAAGTAAAGAAACAACTTGTAAGGTTTTAATCTATAATATCCTTTACAGTATTTTGAAGAAAAATGTGAAAATATGCTGAAAAGTCAGAACATTTAATACAGTATAATCTACAGAAATTGCTATATTGTGTGCTTTAAACAAGTCATTTCGAACTGGATACTTTGTGACGTCACAATCTGTTGGTCACATTTTTAGTAAACTACACAGAGAGAACAAAAAGCACACAAGAAGCCTAGTGTGACGAGAGGCAAACATGAACATTGATGGTGAAGTCAATGTTTTGCAGATACGCTACTCGTGCTGGTTCGTGACCACTTGTACTTCCTACCTTGTTTAAGATATTATCTTATTTCGATCGTGAAAGTGTAATCCAACGTCATACACCAATTAGTTGAATTGACTGATTGATTGAACTATTTAATGGAGACGTCAGCTACGAGGCTATGTCCTCATCCTCCATCACGAACCGCCCAGTTCGAAATGACTGTCTTGAGCAATAGTACAAACTGAAATCAAGTGAAGAATATTTTTAAAATTTAAAGCTTGACTACAAACTATAAATTGATGCTAAAATTCTGAAGAAAGGATATACCTTATAGTGAGTCTTCTCTCATGTTCCTCCGCCTACGGCATTGTTCCTTTTCAGGTCCTTGTTTACTAGTAACCTCGTGATAATAAAATATCTGCAGCTGTGTTTTCATATGCGACAAATTGCTTATCTTAATAAATTCTCGTATTAAAAATAAAGAAAAAAAATGTTCTTCTTGAAGAGAGGATTGGTTACAATCTTCTTTTCTACTTCAATAAGACCTTTTTAACATTTTTTTTCCTCAATTTTAATGTTAAATTAATTTGAGTTTTGTTCTCCCGCCAGTCATAATGCCTTTGATGTTGGTGGCACTTCTATGGATTATACTTCTTCTGATAAGGCGGCTGCGTCAACAACTTCAAAGAGAATTTGATGGTAGGTGTTAAATACTGCTAACAATAAACATGTAATGTTTAACACTGAGTGGGGATATTTAATTGATAATATTTATTCTGATTGTAATATTACCTTTCGAGGTCCTGTACCACAATCTGTAAATAAAGGCACAAATGAAATATCATCCCATCAAGTTTTCTAACGGTATGTGCCGAAGACGTCTGCCGTTCCCGCTTAAAAGCATATTTTCTGTGTTGAAAGAACACAAAAAAATCTGATTATTGAACTAGCAGGCACCCGGTCACCAATCACTCTCATACCTGGTGATGCCCTAACATTTGAGCAAACAGCAAAGCAACACTTCCAGTTTTCTGTGTTTCTGATATTTTTATTCAGGTTTCAATCAAGGATTCAAACCAGTGGTGGAGCTGGGTTTGAGTCCCTGCCAATCCAACGGTTAGATTTCTGGTATTGGAATTCTCATCCACCCTATTTGAATAACTTTATACTAACTACAGACAATTTAAAGCCCCGAGCTCTCGACTCTCCATGGGAGTCTTGGCCACGAAGGATAAAAGCAGAAAAAAGATAAAAAGAAATATTAGGATTAGTGAATAAAATGGAACGGACTTACCAAGCGTTGCTGAAACACACTTTGTCAAATTCAATGATCAGACGTCAAATAATGATGACCTAAGTTGCAGTATGGCAAAGTCAACTTGTGCACTCGTTTGTTCTTTAGTGGAAGGTTACTAGTTCCTACTGGTATTTTTGTAATCATTCTAATCTGTGTAAATCTTGAAGTTACTACTTTCCATTCACCATTTAATCATCCTTTGTCTAAATTTAATTTTGGATTTCCTAAATGTATAGACAAATTATATAATAAAAGTCCCTACTTCATTTCTGGTCTCCAATAAATTTCTGAATCTTCTACCTTGTGTTGAGTTTCTTTTAGATGTTTCAACAGACCTGACACTGGGCTTTCTACTTTTGAATCCCTAACGTTCTTCTTGACACGAACCTTGAGATTTCTTTTGGTTTTGTCTATTAAACTCTCTTTGCAACTACATCTTATTTCATAAATACCCAATTCTTATCAAGGTTAATGTAATAACTCTTAAACTGGGTAACCTTTTTTTCTAAGCTATTGAGGGAGGGGGGAACAAAGCTGTATGGAAACCATATTGTGCATAGATCTTATTGAGTTGAGTTGAGTTGATTTTGAGTTTTACGTCCCGTTCAGCAGCGAGGCTATATGAGACGTGGACCTACTGATTAACGTGGAATCCGAACCACATGAGCTCCCGCCGGGAATCGAACCCGGGCCTCCCACGCCAAAGGCGCGTACGCTAACCGCTTAGCCACGGAGGAGCTCGCATAGATCTTATTCAATGCAGTTGTCAATCTGGGGGAAAAACAGACAATTCCACCCATGTTACGTCATTCGTGTCAGCTTCGGGATATCGGAACGTAAATTCCTTTTAAACTGATCGTACCATTTAGTTAATAACGGAACTGGACACTACCTAGCTTCAATAAATAGTCAATCTCTATCTGTAAATCTGTTTCCAGAGAGGTAAGTCACATAGTAAGCAAAAAGAAATTCTTTCAAATATTTGTTTTGGTACTTGCAGAATGAGCAGATCTTTGATAATGATTAGAATATAATAACTTTACTAGTCTATGGATAAGTTAAGCATTACGAATTTCTGGAGTTCTTTTTCGGTTGATCCCAAAGTAGTTGTTTCTGTAGACATGGAACTTATGTGATAACCTAAAGAAATATTTTTAATTATTAATATTTGTTCAGAAAGAAAAGACTGTAAAAATAGAGTAAAGAATTTATATTTTATGTATATATGGCTAAATCTATCTTCAAGTAATATATAACATATATATACCACAATATACACCTATATAGTAACAAAATTGTGGTGTAGAAATGAGTTTTCTTAGAAATATGGTATGAAAAGTATTACTCATACTCTGTCACTTCTCTTTAAACAGATAAATATGTACAGACGAACATAGCAGAAGAAATAATATCAGTTGATGTAAATGGACAAAAAGCATCTGTAAATCTTACCCTTATCCAGCCATACATGAAGGTAATTATTTGTAAGTCTAATTAGTTAGAATAATGTTCGTCAATCTTTCCTCCTATATTTGGAGTGGGTTCTCGACATTCATCCTTAAGGGCACACAATAGCTTAAGTCCTTTTTCAGAACACAATCTTCTCCTTTTATGTATTATTATTATTATTATTATTATTATTATTGTCAGCAGTGTTGATAATTTATGAATATTGCGAAAATTTTATCGGTACTTCATAGTCGCCTACCTTTCCCAATAGTTATAAATTGCTCTATTAGTAATTGGGAAAAGAGTAATTTACGCCATCTTTATTCCTGAGGTTGAAGGTCCGAATGTCACGCTCAAAATATTGGAGAAAAGATTGTTAAGGAACATTATTAGGGGAATGATTTGAGGTATTACAACGTGTTTCATACGTTTGATAAGTAATTGTAAATATTTTATTTCTAATGGGCAGGAATACTTTAGAACTAATATGATATAGACTTAAGCATATTTATTTTAATGCTTCACTACTTCATAAATGTTCAATATAATACGAATGCTTTACTCATCTAGCATAAACTATGTGGAAAAGATAACAGTTCGACATGGAGGCGCATTAATAACATTAGTTATAGCAATCCTTCACATCCTCTCATCCATAATAGGTTTCCATTTTCATTGTTTGTCCAACTGCTGTACCCTTCCTCACATAACTTGGGCTACATGAATAAGACCTCCCATTAGACAGAAAATTTGTAAGAGAAAAATATCTAGATTAGTAAGCCCATTTCACGGCAATCTTGTATTCATACTTATTGCGTTCTAATAAAAATTACATAAATAAGACGTAAGAAATCGATGCAATAATTTGAAAATGTTGTATTTTCAGCCTCCTTCAAGCTATATTTAACTAATAAGAATAATAAAAGATTATCAAGATAGATCTCTCAAACGACTTTGTTCTTATTACATAGTGTCGGCATTGTAAACAGGCATTAAATTCCAAGAAACAATTAAATAAAATATTTTAGTTTGACGTTCCATGATTATGCCTTTTGGCTACGGGAGATGGATGATCAAGGCAAGTGAATAATGATGGAAAAATTGTTTGGAATGAGAATGTTGGAGGAAATGGGATACCCAGAGGAAACCCGCGGACATTGATATCCACCACAAACTTACTTGGCTGGGGATCGAACCAGCCACCAGAGATAGCACTCTACTACTGAGCCACCGTTCTTCCAGAAATTCCGAGAAAAGTGCAATTAAGAGATGTGAACTTTGAATATTTCAAGCTGTTGAATAGCCTAAGCAAGTAAATAGAACAAAACTCATATCATGAACACACTGTTAATTTTAATCTTCTTTTTATAATTTCGGTCGTTAACTACGTCCTTCGACTGGATTTTACACGAAGGGTTAGGAAGTGGTAGCTTATCTATAAACAAGGTGAGATGTGAGCCGTAACCTTTTCCACATATGAAATTATCCCAATTATAAAGTCTTCTGTCATTAACGTTGAATCTCTTTGTTTATTAGTTTGACAAATTTCATCGATAATGTTGTTAAAGTAAAAATTTTGGTGTAATTTTGGTTATGAAAATTTTATTCGCGATTTTGATTAAGCTTTGTCATGTTTTAAGTTACTGGTGTTCATTTTTTTATGTAGACTCCTTGATTAAATAGATTCCTAAGCTTTTGTTTCAATCTATGCTTTGGAACCAGGAAATATTGTTAATATATTGATTTTACTGTCAGATAAATGCCTCGATGGACGAATACTGCATTTTTGACTTTTTTTTTTTTTTTTTTTTGGTGTCATTGTGTCCCTTAATCCTCATTTTTACATATGGTGCTGCTACGTTTTAAGAAGCATAAAAAGGAATCGGGAAATAGTGTGCATGTATATAGTATCTGGTTTGTCCAAATATTTGTTTGAGAACAAACAAAAAAGTACATGAAATAAGTTGCAAAATTTCAAAACACAAACTGAAATAAAAACTGGAAGACTAAATGTCCTATACTCAACTTGGATATTTGGTGGACAACATCGTATGCGTGCATTTTCACTAGGTATTTCTGTGTTCTTCCACATTTTCATCCCACCAATTCTTCCATCATTCACTTGCCTTAATCGGCATCATCGTGGGACGTTAAACTCAAAAAAATGTTCAATTTGGATATCGGTAACATTAACAAAACATAAAATAATATCATGCAACTTTACAAAAAATCACAGATAAGATTTTTCTACATTTACTTTTTCTGTGTATCAAAATTTAGTTTTTGATGTAGTAGCGTTAACTTTAACGAAAATTATGGTAGTGACAAACATGGATAAAAGTAGTAACATGATACTCCTAATCAATAAGGTTTCAAATTTAAAACTAATAATTAATCCCATCTTTTTTTAATTTATAACCAATCTATCAGTTTCTTACTCTTCCTATAAAATCCAGTCGAAAGTCCGGCAAACTCCAACCGGCAAACTTTACAGAATGAAGCTTAAACTGAGTACTTTACTTTATGTTTTGAAATAATAATAATAATTTTAAATATAAAATACCGAGTAGTATTCATAGAAACCATATAGCAAGGTTCTAATCTGATTCCTAACTGTAACAAAATCAAGCTAAAAAAAATGAAGAAAATTATCTCAACCACACATTTGTAAATTAATTAAATATTTCGATAACTTACGAAGAACTGTTTTGAAAATCAGAAGAAATTAAATGGTTTGGAAATATTTTTAAATCTTACTTTTATTCTTTCTTATTTTAATTATGTACTAATGGTAGTCGAAAGCGAAGATTTTGCTCTCTACCAGGGTGAGAAGTTTGTGAATGTTCTTTTGAAAACGCAGTGTATATATATATATATATATATATATATATATATATATATATATATATATATATATATATATATATATATATATATATATATATATATATATATCGCCCCCAGAAAGCAGAAAGGTTCTAAGTGCCAAAATGCAAATTTCCCAGGAGAGCATAAAAAACGAATGAAATACTAATTAATTTCGATTCTTTCTTTCAGAATTCAGTTTTCACTGCAGACCTTTCATATTGTCTTCTGCCACTTGTGTCCTTTCTGCATAATATAAAATATGAAATTGGTATTCAGGATATGCCCTTAGTTGGAAATCATGGAAAGTGGCGCTTAGCGCCTTTCTGCTTTCTGAGCGCGATATTCTATATTTTAACCAAGAAGCATGCAAGCAGAACCTTAATATAAAATTATTAGAAAATGTGGTGAACCTACCATCTTTCAACATCGATATTTTTTGAAATTTCATTGGAATTATTACGTTGAACGTAATGTTTTCTTGCTTTGAGCAGTATTTCTGTAATATACAAATAATTTTACTCGATAATAGAGCAATATTTTAGGAACTAGTCCTATAAGTAGTATATTAGTATGGTATAAGTAAATTACTTTTATATTAATTCTACACTTATTTGCACTCCATATTTTTAGGTAGTGACGTGGGTTTTATCCACTGACAAACAGCCAACAGTTATTATTCTTCCTCAGTACCTCCCGGAGAAGGATGAACCTGGATACGAAACAATTGTAGAGCATCTAGCAATGTAAGTATCAATCCGCTTTCACAATATTATGCTCAGTTGCAGAAATACTCCATTTTGAAATGTTAATATAGTCTTATTTAAATGAATAACTACTTAGAACAAGTGACGATGGCTGAGGGAGGGGGGCAAGGGGTGGGCGCTCTCTCAAAGGCTAATCCTGTCCACCGACTGCTTCCCTAGACACATAATATTTTAATACATGTCAATTAATATAAAATTATCCTTTTCGGTACAAAAAAAAAAAAAAAAAAAAAAGCTGCCCCTTAAAAATGTGTGTTCCCCTTCCGTTTGTCCTCCCAAAGAAATAAAGCTCGCGTCATCACTGCTCAGAGCAGCTCAGTGTCAATTTTAATGAAGTATAAAAATTGGATAACGAAACCATTTCAGCGAAAATACACACGAACCTACACACACAAGTAATTTCAATTACTAATAATAATTTGAATATAAGAGCATAACTTCATGACTACATTAAAAAAAAACAGCAAAATACGCAAACATGTGTTTAAGGACATTCTGAAATTTAGTTTCTGTTCATTCGTTTTGGTCGTTCTTTGTTAGATTTATCCATAGTTATCAAAGCCGGTACTACACCAGTCATATACCATTTATTATACCCTAATTCTTGTATGTATCCCAGAAACTAGCAACAATCCTCACAATCTGTGATCACTCTATTTATATTGCCCATTTTGAAACGTTGTAATAGCTTATCTCGAGTAATTTTAGTTCATAATTTCACATAAGTGAAGTTAAGAAAAGAATAGCTTATAGAACGGACTAACGTTAGTTGAATCTAGCTCACCGTAAAACTATAATTTTCTTTTAATTTTGAGTATGAGTAATGCTGAGTTCTTTTATAAGGTAACCTTACTTAATCTTAGCATAGAATTTGGTTGGAAGGTCTTTGGAAGGGAGACTACATTACCGTAGCAGCATCTTGGTACGCATGATGTAGGCCAATGGTACACATAATTGAAAATTATAAACATAAAATTGAAAAATACGTTTACCCAACGTAGCTTAAAACATATATTGGCCGTCAACAATTTACAATCATTTGTCCAACAGTTTCTACACCGCATTTCCAATCCAGTTTTGCTTCTTTCGTAAGCGTTTCTCTGACAGTTGAATTGATTAGCAAATGCTCAACGAAGTAGCCAATTACAACGAAGGGGTAACCTTGACAATTGAGTAGGTTAGCAAAAAATACTCGGCAAAGTCGCCAATCACAAAGAAGGGCCAATGCCGGCAATCGCTGTTTCATCTACTGTCTGTGCTGTTAGGGAGGTAGAGATAATTGAAGAAGAATATATACTAGGGTGTAGGGTCTTAGCGCAGTAACAACAGTAAGTGTTCGTTTAGAGGATGATATAATGTGTCTTTAAAGTTATACAACCATTGATCATCCATATCTTTTGAAGCAACAAGAATAAGAGCTGATTCTTGTAGCAACATTTAGCGTTATCTATGCAGATACTTTTGGAAGAAAGCCAACGACACAAGCCGTAATAACGTTGAACTCTAGTAATTGTTTAAATGAGTGAAAATGTAAATGTAAAGTGTCCCATATAAATAGCATAAGGAAGATTTTTCAGTGGCCCATAAAACCATTCTAAATTCGGAAATTTCCATTTTTGGCGATTTACTTAAATAACGCTAACGAAAACGTACAAGCATACCGAATTTCAAGTTTTATTCTAATCCCGAGTATCTAAAATATGGGATTATAAGTCTAAAAAAGGCCCATTTAAATAACATGGAAAATTTCTTCATCCTCCTTTAGATCCCTAAAACTTAAAAACATTCACTTTTGGCAATTTTCCTGTGGGTTAGTCCCGAAAAATTACAATTATGCCAAATTTCAAATTTCCATGTCAACCGGACCTCTTTATTTCGTCAGTTCATGTAGTTTTATATATAACTAGGACTAGGATAGAATAGGTGAAACTTTGCTTCGAAACAGTTCTTATCTCATTTTATTGTGTGCTGTGTTGAGTTGATAGGTGCAGTGATGATGCTACAGATGAAGAAGGAGGCAGGCACACATGGTGCTCCTGCCCCACAGACTTCTATTATAAAGTGGATCAAGCAATATAAAACTATTATTATCGGTAAATTATCGATATTGGGGGTGTAGCTACCCTCTCCCAAAAAGTGTCCCTTCATTTATCACTTCAAAACTGTTACTGGAATTTTAAAATTGTTCTTGTTACAATCTATTGAAGAAGGAATACATACTGTTGAATTTTATTTTCATACCTATTTGTAAGAAGTGCGATTTCAGAAAGTTTCCGAATTCAATAATTGCAGACAAATGCAGTATATGATACCTTACAGCGGTCTCGTGAAACGTGTTCTGTTTGTGTCAAACCTCGCTCAAGAAGAGCTATAACATTAACTGCAGAGGCCCTTCACACAATGTTCATGAACGAATGACAAATCTGCAAGGAAACTTGTTCGAAAACTTACAACCCAATCCCGTTTAAGTAAAACTCACAAAACCATTCGTAAATTGAAAATGCATCCATACATAATTCGTGATGTAATTACTGTACAAGAACTAGAAGGAAGCTACAGTGACGCAAGAGATACTGACATTGGTTCAATTCCTTAATTATACATAATTGCGTAGACGTATTGGATAAGGTGTTTTACTCTGGCGAGGCATGGTTTTATTTGATTAGTTACTGGTACATAACTAGCCAAAACCCGCGTTATTGATTTACTCAGAATGTCCATGTGTCCTGCTTTATCCTCAAAAGATCGGTGTGTGCCGTGAGATAACGTGGCACTGTATTTTACGTCCCTTTATTGGCTTTTCAATACAACTGTGGATGTCATTGTCTATAGTGATTTAATTATGCAGTTTATTGCCTTATTAAAAGACCATGAGTGTGACTTCAGTAAGACGAAGCTGCGTATTATACCCCTAACGAAGCTTTGCAAATGTTACAAGAAGTATTTGGTAATCACATAGTTTTCAAAAACTTGTGCCCTCACCCGCTCTCCAGACTTAACATCTACTGACCTGTTCCTGGGACTTTCCTACAGTGAAAAGTGTATGAGAACTCCAGAACCATAGAGAAAATAAAAAGAAACATTAAAACTGAAGTGAAAGAAATTACCAGTGATACCCTTTGGAGAGTTTTGCAGAACATGATAGAGTGCGTAAAATTATGTCCACTTTCAACATTTACTGCAAAACGCCTGCTTTCTGTTTCCCAACCAATAAGGGTTGCCAGCCTGTAGGTGAGTATTTTTATCGTAATTCTTTGAAAAAAATAAATTACTTTATTAATAAATCACATTGCTTCGTATGCGCCATGATACCATTTACCTATAATAGTGCTTTTACCATAACATTGTTGCCAAAATATGCTAGTTTTTATTTTAGAATATTTTGCTAAATAAATAGAATACATAGTTTTTATAGCTGGCAACGCTGCAAAACAACACACAGTTCTTGTCCCACCCGATAAATATTCGTGCGTACTAAACATCTACACCAAGAATTACCGCAATTAATTTTTTCAGCTTCTCATAATTGATTATCCACAATTTGCAAATTTCTTTCTTGACTCTTCCTGTCATTTAAATAGCTGCTAAAATTCAATGTTAAGAATTGTTGTCATTGGTTTTCTCTTTAAAGTATATGCGTATACAAGGCTAAATTTTGTTACAAGAATCAGGTTTCTATTCTTCTTGCTTCAAAAGATATAGACAATCAAAACCTCGTTTGCCTAACATGCAAATAACTACTCGAATCCGATGGTGAACATATGTTTCATATGAATTAACACTAATCAAGCCAAAATCTATGTACAACGAATATAAAGATAATATCAAATCCTTATTAAAGTTCTTTATTCACTCAAAGTAAATAATACCCTTTTATTTATGCAGCTGTGTACGTTTCAGCAAATATTACTGCCTTCCTCAGTACGGACCGTTTAAGAAAACTACTATTACTTAACGAACTACATCATTATTGTTTACCATTTTTCCTGTATTTGTAACTTATACACTTTCATTGTGTTCTCATTAAAGTTTCTTTTACCTTTGACTTTTCTTGCTTTGCTCTACAGCTTCAATGTGCAGCTAGCGGTTTGTAATGAATAGTCTTGCTTTCGAAATCCTCATCGTGTTTCTACCTGTACTTCATTTAATTTCATTGATAAACATAATTTAGACGATAAAAGCGGACAAAATTTAACTTTTAAAATTATTGTTTGAATTCTATCCTTTAATTAGACACAAAAACAGGTTGTAACGATTTTTTTTCTTTTTTTCTTCCTTCTTTCTTTATTTTTTGCTTTTTCCTCTGCATATAAAAAAGCCTCATTAAAACTTTCAGCCCATAAGACAATTGCTAGATTGAGATCTATTCCTTAATTATAATAAAAATATACTTATGCTGAACTTATCATTATAACAATACTGCCTTATTTAAGCCTAAGTTTACAATTCTCAGAAACACAAATAAGGTTGTAATTCATATTAACTACTTTGCTCCTTGGAAAATATGATCGTACTGAGACAAGGCAAAGAATTTTTGGTTGAAAATTCAGCATTTTTCTCTTCATTCAAGCTTCATTTTTCCTTATTTAATATTTCTCAGACTGTTAACATAGTTTGGAATTCCAAATCTGTACTAAATATTGATGAAACTGTTGAAGCTCTGCCGAAACCTTTGCTTACTGAACATTCACCTTATTATATTGTAATTAAAGAATATTTGTTAAATGTTAAAATAATTCACTTCAGAAATTTATGTATTTTCATTCAAATTAACATTTATTAGTAAAAATATAACTCAAATGGTCCCATTCTCTGTTTGAATTATCCTTATCTTAACTTAAGATTGGAGTTTTTTTTTTTGTTCTTACGAAATAAGATTAAAAAGCTTTATTCTTTGTGAATGACGAAGGATTTGTGGGATTTATACGTCTTCAATTTTATGTCCACTGTTCTACAAATGTCTTAAGAAATGTGCTCCTCCCATCTTGTATCTCTCAAATGTTCCTTGACCCTAGCTGAAATGTTTCTCTTAATGGTACCTGTGTAACATGGTCACATTAATAGTTGGTTTCATAAATATCTGAAGACAATTTATCTGTACAAAAATTTCTAACCTATACAATGAGTTTTCTATATTGTTCTGGTTTTCAAACCAGATCTTATTCCTGTTCTATGTACTATTTCGAAAGCTTTTGTGATATACCCAATCATAAAGTTAAAAGAACCCATTTTTCATTTTTTTTTCTCAGTTTCGATATGTTTTGGATATTTCTTACACTCCAATATCTACGCCTGATTTTTCCATTTTTGCGTAGAACTTATGCTGTGTCCATTCTTCGTTCCCAATTCAAAAATAGGTTCGAAGTGTTTACCTAATTCTTGATTTTCGAAGATTTAAACCTAAATGCTCTTAAAAATATATATTCCAAACGTTATTTTTAATTAAATAACAACATGCTGATTTGTTATGTACTAAATTATAACATATTACAGGTTTTCTTTAAATAGTGTATGGAACTTATTCGCTCTATAAATGTGTAAATCCAAAAACAATGTAAAGCTTTACGTGATTATATTTTAACAATGAATTTCGACAAACTACAATTCTTATTGAATTCCATGAATAACTCATCTGCATCATTCTTCTCTTTGTAAATCAAAATTTCATCATCTACATACTTGTAGAACCTGAGAAATTTGAGCTTGTAAAATTTTGGATTGAAAATTGTTCATAGCTCTCAGCTAAGAACGATGATGTCATATTTCTCATATACAGCCCCTCGTAGCTAAGCGGTTACTGTACGTGCCCTTAGCGTGGGAGGGTCTGGTTCGATTCCTGGTGGGAACTTATGTGGTTAGGATCCCACGTTAAGTTGTAGGTCTATGTTTCATATACCTTCGCTGCTGAGAGGGACGCTGAACTCAAAGCAAATCAAATGGATTTCTCATAGTTAACCTTCCTTTTCTTTATAAATCTTATCCTCGAAACCAGAAATTTTAAAGTCTAAGCATACTCTAAAACTGTGGTTATTTCATTGATGATTAAATTGCATACTTTGTCGACCTTTAATCTCTTTCGTATGCCGTGTAGGGATTGAATTAAACATCATTCTACTTACAGGTAACTGTAAGCAAAATGATTGTGAAAATTCCTCAACGTGTTAACATTATCTGAAATAAACATATCAACTACGCTAATGGAAGCTAACTGAAGTTTGTTGGCGTTCACTAAGAAAGTATTATTGAGTATAGGATTCATACTCTTTTGTAATAAGTTTCTAAATATCCGAGTTTTGTTGAAAATGATCCTAGGTAAGACAATTTCTTCCGAGATGATAGGCCTAAGTGGAATCATATCTTTTATGGACTTTCGGTAGATCAAATATAATGGGAAGGAGCGTCCACTTTCAAATGTTTTGGAGTTTCATTATCTATTAGCGACGAGAATATTTCAAAAGTTTGTTTACTTTCTATTAATTGAGTTAAGTGAATTATTGCTAAATTCGTAATAATTACCGTTATTTAATTCAGATAAAAGCTTTTTCCCTATAAGTCTTCTTGTGTATAACAGTAAACATGCTGCCTTTATTATATTTTAAGCATCAGTTCTTCTGAAAGCCAATTTTAACATATTTGTGAGTGAGTGAAAACTTCAGTAAATATTTAATACATATCCTATTAAATGAAGGAATACTATATGCTTTCATTGAAAACTAATTTCAGTGTATAATCTTAATCCTTTTGAAAATAATGTGTATAAATGTATTTTTCGTTTCTTTCAGGTTTTGTCTTGCTGAAATGGAATCTGTAGTGACAGGAGATTTTGGAGTAGTCTATTGCCACAGCGGTTATAAACCATTACCTCCAACATTTATGTTAAGAAAATTTTACAGAATGATATCAGCAGGTCTTCGAAAAAGTGTTACAAAAATATCTATAATTCATCCAACACTTGGTGTTCGTGCTCTGTTTCTCCTTAGTGGAATTGTCAAGTAAGTTTTTATGACCTCGCTTTTGGTTTTAATACCTGTCCGTTCCTTGCAGTGGTGCGGCTACGTGGGAGGTCCACTGTGTCTGGATCTACTGAAATTTCGTGACTGGACATAATTTGTTCACTTTCTTAATAAAACTATACTTATTTAGTAGAGAAATGATCGATGTAGCACAAAGATTTGATTTTACACTTCATCTGTACTCTTTATTTTCTTACAATAATAATAATAATAATAAACAATATAGTCATACTTTTTTTTGATAATATATACCTTGACCTTATAGTAAACAGTTGTCTAGCAGATAGATATGAGTGTCTCATTTCAGCTTCTCATTTATCGACAAATCTTAAAATTTCACTTTATAATTAATAATGCTACTTTCAATCTTAATTTCCTATCAGTTTCCTTTATCATTATTATTATTATTATTATTATTATTATTATTATTATTATTATTATTATTAGATAGCATCCTTATGTCCATAGGTATCAGATATACCCCATAATCTAGGCTATCTGCTGACAATTACTTGGTGGATAGACACTCAAAATACTCACAAGTAGTTGAGATGTTTCTCTCTCTCCCGAAATAGAACTTTAATTAGCCAGAAGGCTTCTGGCTCTTTCTAACAGTTGTAGAAAAGTGATCATGTGGCTCATGGCTCAATGGTATAACATCCTCTCGCATCTCAAGCAGATCTACAACCACTGTCAATCAGTGGCGGATCGTGGAATTTAAAAGTGGTGGGGCACATCCAAAATACCTATATACTAGGGCGTCATATTATATACACACACACACACATTATATATATATATATATATATATATATATATATATATATATGGTCTAGGAATTAATTCGTGCGGGTGGACAAGAGATGGCGCAACGAACGGAGCGTCCCACAGTTCCGTGTATCCACACATGTGTTGCAAACCCCTGTCATCGCGTATCGTTCGTAGTATAGGGCAGTGGATTAAAGCGTCAACAACACCAGTTTGTAGTTAAGTGAACATGGCGCAATTTGTGCCTAATAAAGTGTTTTTGCGGGGTGTCCTGCTGCATTACTTTAACATGCAGAAAAGTGCGACTGAAAGTCATCGTATTTTGGTGGAAGTGTATGGTGACCATGCTCTAGCTGAGCGAACGTGTCAGAAGTGGTTTGCACGATTTAGAAGTGGTGATTTCGACTTGGCAGACCAAGAGCGAGCTGGACAGCCAAAAAAAATTTCAAGACGAAGAATTGACAGCATTGCTCGAGCAGGATTCGTGTCAAACGCAGGAACAACTTGCAGCAGCATTAGGCGTTGATCAAACAACAGTCTCCAAACGCTTGAAAGCCATGGGAATGATTCAAAAGATGTCACATTGGGTTCCACATGAATTGAAAGACAGAGACGTTGAAAGACGAAAAACCATTTGCGAATTGCTGCTTCAACGACAGAGCAGAAAGGGGTTTCTGCATCGAATTATTACGGGTGATGAGAAGTGGATCCATTACGAGAACCCTAAACGAAAAAAGGCCTGGGTGAAACCAGGTGAACCAGGTCCATCACAACCAAAACGAGATATTCACTGTGCAAAGGTTATGCTGTGCATATGGTGGGATATGAAAGGTGTGGTGTACTATGAGCTGCTGCAACCGGGTGAAACTATGAATGGAGAACGTTATCGACGACAATTAATGCGTTTGAAGCAAGCTCTGGCCAGAACAAGACCAGAATGGGAGAACAGACATGATAAACTTATTGTTCAACATGATAACGCTCGCCCACATGTCGCAAAACCGGTCAAAACCTATTTAGAAAATGTCGGATGGGAAGTTTTACCCCACCCGCCGTATTCACCAGACGTTGCTCCTTCGGACTACTACTTGTTCGATTGCATGAACAACGATTTGATTGGACAGCGGTTTACTTCTTCAGAAGATATCGAAACATGGGTCTCTGACTGGATCGCTTCCAAGGATGAGGACTTCTTTCGCCACGGAATCCGTACATTGCCTGACAGATGGGCGAAAGTGGTGGCTAGCGATGGACAATATTTTTCTTAAGGTATTTATGTATTTTGTGTTTGTACTACAGCTTCAATGTGTGCGTACCAACCGCACGAATTAATTCCTAGACCAAATATAATATGTAATATGTAATAATCTAATAATTTTCGTACACGCTTTTACTGAAACGTCTATTGTACGTTCTATTTTTATCTTTCAACACTTCGTTTATGGATAGCTCTGGTCTTGCTGGGCCTAATTCTTTTGCTAAAAGACGATCTTGATAATCTAGGTTTTTAGTTCGTAAGTATCTTACCTGATTCATCTCATATGAATTATGACACTACACAAAATAAGCACACTACACTGACACTGACTAGGCCGGAATAAGCGCTAATAAGACCATAGTTTTTTTTTTTTTTTAAAAAAAAAAAGCCCGCTCACCAGTGTCCGCGCTGTCTATTTCATTGTTATGGGGGTAGCAGTTTCATTCGATCGGGTGCAAGCCGAACACATTTCAAGGCAGGTTAAAGGGTTGCCATGTTATGAACAATTGTTAAGATGGGGGAGAAAAGAAAAGAAAAAAACTACTGCAACAGTAAACTACTACTAAATTTCTAACAGAAAACAGAGTGACCATTCTCTTGAATCCTGCCATCGTTGAAGATCAGTAGCGTGATATTCAGGGACGTATTTAACATTTTTGCCGCCTTCGAGCCATTATAAAAATGTCGCCCCGTCGATTACAATAAATTAAATACCAGTATAGAAATTCTGAGACAGTTGCTGATTATGAAACCAAGTTGATGAGATCATCCAAGTTCAAGAATAATAATACAACATTGAAACATTCAAATTTCTTGCGTTGGCGGCTCGGTTGATATGTTTGAAAACTGTAGGTAATTCTGGAAGTTTATCAACAATCAAGGGCGCCCATCAGGGGGGGCAAGGTGGGGTGCTCGCCCCCCTAGAGGAAATTGTACTTCGGAATATCGAAAACCCAATGGAATTTTTACATTAGTTACAGCAAAATTTGAACCCATATTTGAAATGTCGCGTATACTTGCCCCCCCCTCCTTGGAAACCACAATATGGGCGCCCGTGTCAACAATGAAAATGTTTTAAAATTACGATAAAAGAATAAGGTGTCAGCAATACAAGAGGGGAAATAATTGATGTAAATTAATAACTGGATTGTTAATTACTTACTTCTTGCCAAGTAGATTCTTCTTTTTTGATATTTACAAATGCAATATTCCCGTGTCATATAGCCATAACTATGCATAATAAATAAATATCTGAAATTTCCAAAGCTGGTATTTAAAAAAAAAAAAAATGGTCTCAGAAAACTCGCCGTCCCAGGCCAAGACCCACGTTGGCCCATGTGTAAAAACGCCCCTGATTGATATTTTGTGTAACGAATTATTTGTTTGTTTTCAACAATTTGTTTCAACTACTATATGTCCATTATTTCAATTATGTGTGGTTTCTTTAATACTTTTCTGGGAAACATTTTATACGTAAAGTGCAGCTCCTATTTGAAAATACGATTGCAGATGCCGATTGGTAACTTATGCGTGTAAATTTTATAAG